>NC_134365.1:1244180-1271658 GCF_035582795.1 Mycteria americana
TTCCTGTCACCCCGGGGACCCCCTGTCACAGCACCCTGGGGACCCCCCACTCTGTCACCCTGGGGGTCCTCCATCATGTCACCCCAGGCACCCCCCCCCCCCACCCTGTCACCCTGGGGACCCCCCGTCACAGCACCCTGGGGACCCCCCCCCACCCTGTCACCCTGGGGGTCTTCCTTCCTGTCACCCTATCACATCACCCCAGGGACCCCCCCCCCACCCTGTCACCCCAGGGACCCCCCACCGTGCCACTCCCAGCACCCCCCTGTCACAGCACCCTGGGGACCCCCCCACTCTGTCACCCTGGGGGTCCTCCATCACGTCACCCCAGGGACCCCCTGTCACAGCACCTTGGGGACCCCCCCCCGTCACCCTGGGGACCCCCTGTCACAGCACCCTGGGGACCCCCCCACCCTGTCACCCCAGGGACCCCCCACCGTGCCACTCCCAGCACCCCCCGTCACAGCACCCTGGGGAGACCCCCTTGTCACCCCCCCCCCCCCAAGCACCCCCGTCCCCGTCCCCTCCCCCAGGACCCCCCCCACCCCCCCAGGACCCGTCCCCGTCCCCCCGACCCGTACCGGTGACCTTGGCCTTGAAGGGGCTACCGACGATGTGGTGGGGGCCACCGTACTTGATGGAGATGAGGTAGTTGCCGGGGGCCATGGGGGTGTAGGTGACGCGGTGGCCCTCGGCGCACTCCACGCAGTCCAGCTTCACCTTGGAGGGGCCGTCGATGGTGACGGCCAGCGCGCCCGCCCCCGCGTTGGCCGTCTTCACCAGGAACTCCGAGCACACGCCTGCGGCGGGCGGGTCAGGCGCCGGCACCGCGCCACGGCCACCGCCCCGCTGCCACCGCCCCGTGGCCACCGGCCCGAGCCGTGGCTCCATGCCATGGCCGTGGCCCCATGGCCACCACCCTGTGGCCACCAGCCCGAGCCGTGGCTCCGTGCTGTGGCTGTGGCCCCATGGCCACCACCCCATGGCCACCAGCCTGAGCCATGGCTCCACACCATGGCCGTGTCCCCATGGCCACCACCCCGTGGCCACCAGCCTGAGCCATAGCTCCATGCCATGGCCATGGCCCCATGGCCACCACCCCGTGGCCACCAGCCCGAGCCGTGGCTCCATGCCATGGCCGTGGCCCCATGGCCACCACCCTGTGGCCACCAGCCCGAGCCGTGGCTCCATGCCATGGCCATGGCCCCATGGCCACCACCCCGTGGCCACCAGCCTGAGCCATGGCTCCACACCATGGCCGTGTCCCCATGGCCACCACCCCGTGGCCACCAGCCTGAGCCATAGCTCCATGCCATGGCCATGGCCCCATGGCCACCAGCCCAAGCCGTGGCTCCACGCCATGGCTGTGGCCCCACGGCCACCACCCCATGGCCACCAGCCCTAGCTGTGGCTGCATGCCATGGCTGTGTCCTCATGGCCACCACCCCGTGGCCACCAGCCCGAGCTGTGGCTCCACACCATGGCTGTATCCCCATGGCCACCACTCCGTGGCTACCAGCCCGAGCCGTGGCTCCATGCCGTGGCTGTGGCCCCATAGCCACCACCCCATGGCCATGTCCCCATAGCCACCACCCCATGGCCACATCCCCATGGCCACCACCCTGAGCCATGACCCCACCCCACGGCCACGTCCCCATGGCCACCACTCCACAGGCTCGTCCACGTCCCCATCGCCGCCCTCCCACCCCCGCGGTATTGCCCGTGGCCGCGTCCCCATGGCCACCACCCTATAGCCATGACCCCACCCCATGGCCACGTCCCCATGGCCACCACCCTGAGCCATGACCCCACCCCATGGCCACGTCCCCATGGCCACCACCCTATAGCTGTGACCCCACCCCACGGCCACGTCCCCATGGCCACCACTCCACGGGCTCGTCCACGTCCCCATCGCCGCCCTCCCACCCCCGCGGCATTGCCCGTGGCCGCGTCCCCATGGCCACCACCCAGAGCCCGGTGCCCCCCGCCAGCGGCGTCACCTGTGAGGCCGCCCTCGAGGCCGGGGCCGTAGGCGGTGACGAGCCCGGGGTCCCCGGCCTGGCTCTGCTCGCCCACGCGGATGTTGAAGGGGCTGCCGGGCACGTGGCGCCCGTTGAAGCGCAGGTCGATGGAGTGGACCCCGTTCTCCCGCGGCAGGAACCCGATGGCGTACTTGTCTGGGGGTGCCACCGCGTCACCCGCCGCCCCGGCGCCGCGGCACCCCGCCCCTGCGGCCCCGTGTCCCTGCATCCCCGTGTCCCCACGCCCCGTGTCCCCGCATCCCCCGTGTGCCCGCATTCCCCGTGTCCCCACATCCCCCGTGTGCCCGCATTCCCAATGTCTCCATATCCCTGTGTCCCCGTGTCCCCGTGTCCCCACATCCCCGTGTCCCCACGCCCCGTGTCCCCACATCCCCTGTGTCCCCACGCCCCGTGTCCCCGCATCCCCCGTGTGCCCGCATTCCCAATGTCTCCATATCCCTGTGTCCCCGTGTCCCCATATCCCTGCATCCCCCTGTCCCCGTGTCCCCACATCCCCGTGTCCTCACATTCCCCGTGTCCCCATATCCCTGTGTCCCCGTGTCCCCATATCCCTGTGTCCCCATGTCCCCACGCCCCATGTCCCCATATCCCCGTGTCCCTGTGCCCTGTGTCCCCATGTCCCTTCATCCCCCGTGTCCCCACATCGCCGTGTCCCCACGCCCCGTGTCCCCATGTCCCTGCATCCCCTGTGTCCCCACACCCCATGTCCCCATATCCCCATGTCCCCACATCCCCACTCCCCATGTCCCTGTGTCCCCATGCTCCATGTCCCCATGTCCCCATGTCCCCATGCCCCACGCCCCGTGTCCCTGCATCATCTGTGTCCCCATATCCCCACGCCCCATGTCCCCTTGTCCCCATGTCCCCCCATCTCCACATCCCTGTGTCCCATGTCCCCCCATCCCCACGTCCCCGTGTCCCCATGTCCCCACACCCTGCGTCCCCATGTCCCCCCGTCCCCACGTCCCCGTGTCCCCTGTCCCCACACCCCGTGTCCCCATGTCCCCCCGTCCCCATGTCCCTGTGTCCCCTGTCCCCTGTCCCCACACCCCGTGTCCCCATGTCCCCCCGTCCCCATGTCCCTGTGTCCCCTGTCCCCTGTCCCCACACCCCGTGTCCCCATGTCCCCCCGTCCCCATGTCCCTGTGTCCCCTGTCCCCTGTCCCCACACCCCGTGTCCCCATGTCCCCCCGTCCCCATGTCCCTGTGTCCCCTGTCCCCTGTCCCCACACCCCATGTCCCCATGTCCCCCCATCCCCATGTCCCCGTGTCCCCTGTCCCCACACCCTGCATCCCCATGTCCCCCCGTCCCCCCGTCCCCGCGTCCCCTGTCCCACCGCTGTCCAGCTCGGAGACGTAGCACTCCTCCACGACGCCGGCCGGCGTGTGCACCTTGGCGTCGATGACGCCGCGCGCCCCGTTCAGCTGCACCGCGAAGGAGGCCGGCTGGTTCACCGTCACCGTCTCCTGCGGGGACACGGCGCTGGCACCGGCTCCCGGGGAGCCGGGGGGGCACACGGGCACAGGGTGGCCCGGGGGTGACACGGGGGACCCAGGGGGGACAGTGGGGAGACAGAGGTGGCACCAAGGGTGGCACCAAGGGTGGCACCAGGGGGGTCCCAAGGGTGCCACAGGGGTGCAAGGTGGCCCAGGGGGTGACACGGGGGACCCAGGGGGGGACAGTGGGGAGACAGAGGTGGCACCAAGGGTGGCACCAGGGGGGTCCCAAGGGTGCCACTGGGGTGCAAGGTGGCCCAGGGGTGACACGGGGGTGACACGGGGGTGACACGGGGTGGCACAGGGTCAGCATGGGGGGCACAGGGGTGGCACCAGGGGTGGCAGCAGGGGTGGCATCCCAAGGGTGCCACAGGGGCACAGGGTGGCCCAGGGGGTGACACAGGGGACCCAGGGGGGACAGTGGGGAGACAGAGGTGGCACCAAGGGTGGCACCAAGGGTGACACCAGGGGGGTCCCAAGGGTGCCACTGGGGTGCAAGGTGGCCCAGGGGTGACACGGGGGACCCGGGGGTGACACGGGGCACGGGGTGGCACAGGGTCAGCATGGGGGGCACAGGGGTGGCACCAGGGGTGGCGGCAGGAAGGGGTCCCAAGGGTGACACACAGGCACAAGGTGGCCCAGGGGTGACACGGGGGTCCCAGGGGTGACACGGGGGTCCCAGGGGGACCCTGTGGAGCCGGGGGGGGGGGGGGAGGTGACGCCGGGGCTGTGACTGGGTGTCCCCGGGTACCTGCAGGCTGGTGACAGTGAGGCGGCGGGCGTCGTCGGAGTGGGAGGCCACCGGCACCACGAAGGGGCTGTCGGGGATGTGCTCCTCGTTGAACTTGATGGAGACCTCGTAGTCACCTGGGGACACACGGGCGGCCTCGCACGGGGACGCCCTCGCACGGGGACGCCCTCGCACGGGGACGGCTTTGCAAAGGGGACGCGCTTGCACGGGGAAAGCCCTCACGGGGGGACGGCCTCGCACGGGGACAGCCTCGCACGGGGACACCCTTGCTGTGGGGACAACCCTCACGGGGGGACGGCCTCGCACGGGGACATTGTCACAGGGGGACGCCCTCGCACGGGGACCCTGCTGCATGAGGGGGACCCTTGCATGGGGACCTTCTTGCACGGGGACGCCCTTGCACGGGGACGCCCTCACACGGGGACAACCCTCATGTGGGGACACCCTCACATGGGGACACCCTCGCACGGGGACACCCTTGCACGGGGACAACCCTCACATGGGGACACCTTTGCACGAGGACACCCTTGCACGGGGACAACCCTCGCACAGGGACACACTCACATGGGGACGCCCTCGCATGGGGACACCCTTGCACAGGGACACCCTCGCACGGGGACACCCTCGCACGTGGGTCCCACCTCGCACGAGGCCGCCCCTCCCCCTCCCCGTGCGCGAGCTCTCTCGGGGGGCTCGGGGGGTTCGGGGGAGGGGAGGGGAGGGGAGGGGGGGGGGGCCCCCCCCAGACCCACCGGGCTCCTGCACGAGGTAGGAGACGCCGCAGGAGCCGTCCTTGCGGTCCTCGAAGGCGATCTCGGCCTTGCTGGGCCCCTCCACCGCGATGGAGAGGCCCCCGGCCCCCGCCTCCCGCGTCCAGATGCTGAACTCGGCTGGGGGGGGGGACACGCGCAGGGACACCCGTGGGTGCCCCCGCCCTCCGCCGGCACCCCGGGGCCACGGCAGCCCCACGGCCCCCGCACCCGCACCCCCCCCCCCCCCAAATACACCCGTGCTCCCCCGCCCCTTGCAGCCGTAGCCCCCCCCCCAACTGCAGCCAGAGCCCCCCACTGAAATCCCCCCATTGCACCCAGAGCCCCCCATTGCCCCCACACCCCCCCATTGCACCCGTAGCCCCCCATTGCCCCCACACCCCCCCATTGCACCCAGAGCCCCCCCATTGCACCCACACCCCCCCATTGCCCCCATCTGCACCCACAGCCCCCCCATTGCACCCACAGCCCCCCCATTGCACCCATAGCCCCCCCACCTACACCCACACCCCCAACGGCCCCCACACCCCCCATTGCCCCCATTGCCCCCCACATTGTCCCCAACCCCCCACCTCCACCCCCCCCATTGCCCCCACACCCCCAACTGCCCCCACTCCCCCATTGCCCCCCCCATTGCCCCCACTCCCCCCCACCTCCACCCCCCCCATCGCCCCCCCCGCCCCCGTACCTGGCACGCCGGCCACGCCGCGCTGGAGGCCGGTGCCCCCCGCCCGCACCTTGTGGGCCCCCCCCTCGCCCAGGGGCCCCACGGTGAACTGGAAGGGGCTGCCGGGCACGTGCTGCCCCCGGTACTTGACGCTGACGGTGTGGGGCCCCATCTCCTGGGGCACGAAGCGGACGCTGTAGACCCCCCGCGCCCCCCGCCACCACCTCCGCCTCGAAGCGCTGCCCCGAGGGGCTCAGCACCTGCGCCGCCAGCTCCTGGGGGGACGCCTCGCCTGCGGGGACACCGCGGCGCCGCGTCACCGGGGCACCATGGCGGCGTGGCACCGGGGCGCCAGGGCACCCCGTCATCATGGCGTCATGTCAACGTGGCACCAGGCCACCCCACCACCCCATCACCATGGCACCATGGCACCCCGGCACCGGGGCACCGCGTCACCGGGGCACCATGGCGTCGTGGCACCGTGGCACCAGGGCACCCCGTCATCATGGCGTCATGTCAACATGGCACCAGGGCACCCCATCACCATGGCGTCATGGCACCATGGCACCATGGCACCCCATTACCCCATCACCCCGGCACCATGGCACCATGGTACCATGTCAACATGGCACCATGGCACCCCATCACCCCGGCACCGGGGCACCAGGGCACCGTGCCACCATGGCATCGGGGCACCGTGTCAACATGGCACCATGGCACCATGGCACCCCAGCACCATGGCGTCATGTCAACATGGCACCATGGCACCCCATCACCCCCATCACCCCGGCACCATGGCACCCCGGCACCGGGGCACCGGGGCACCGCGTCACCGGGGCACCATGGCGTCGTGGCACCGTGGCACCAGGGCACCCCGTCATCATGGCGTCATGTCAACATGGCACCAGGGCACCCCATCACCATGGCGTCATGGCACCATGGCACCATGGCACCCCATTACCCCATCACCCCGGCACCATGGCACCATGGTACCATGTCAACATGGCACCATGGCACCCCATCACCCCGGCACCGGGGCACCAGGGCACCGTGCCACCATGGCATCGGGGCACCGTGTCAACATGGCACCATGGCACCATGGCACCCCAGCACCATGGCGTCATGTCAACATGGCACCATGGCACCCCATCACCCCATCACCCCGGCACCATGGCACCCCGGCACCGGGGCACCGGGGCACCGCGTCACCGGGGCACCATGGCGTCGTGGCACCGTGGCACCAGGGCACCCCGTCATCATGGCGTCATGGCACCATGGCACCATGGCACCCCATTACCCCATCACCCCGGCACCATGGCACCATGGTACCATGTCAACATGGCACCATGGCACCCCATCACCCCGGCACCGGGGCACCAGGGCACCGTGCCACCATGGCATCGGGGCACCGTGTCAACATGGCACCATGGCACCATGGCACCCCAGCACCATGGCGTCATGTCAACATGGCACCATGGCACCCCATCACCCCATCACCCCATCACCATGGCACCATGGCACCCCGGCACCAGGGCACCAGGGCACCGCGTCACCGGGGCACCATGGCGTCGTGGCACCGTGGCACCAGGGCACCCCATCACCCCGTCACCATGGCACCATGGCACCAGGGCACCATGGCGTCATGTCAACATGGCACCAGGCCACCCCACCACCCCATCACCCCAGCACCATGGCACCCTGGCACCGGGGCACCATGGCACCCCATCATCATGGCGTCATGTCAACATGGCACCATGACACCCCATCATCCCAGCACCGGGGCACCAGGGCACCGCGCCACCATGGCACCAGGGCACCATGTCAACGTGGCACCATGGCACCCCATCACCCCATCACCCCATCACCCCATCACCATGGCACCATGGCACCAGGGCACCGTGTCAACATGGCATCGTGGCATCATGGCACCATGGCACCCCATCACCCCATCACCGGGGCACCATGGCACCCTGTCACCATGGTGTCATGTCAACATGGCACCATGGCACCAGGGCACCCCAGCACCCCGGCACCCCGGTACCCTGGCACCAGGGCACCAGGGCACCATGTCACCATGGCACCATGTCACCAGGGCACCAGGGCACCAGGGCACCCCGTCACCATGGCGTCATGGCACCACGGCACCCCATCACCCCATCACCATGGCACCCCGGCACCCTGGCACCAGGGCACCAGGGCGCTGCGTCACCACGGCACCACGGCACCATGGCACCACGTCAACATGGCACCATGTCACCATGGCACCCCAGCACCATGGTGTCATGTCACCATGTCACCATGTCACCATGTCACCATGTCACCAGGGCACCAGGGCACCCCGGCACCACAGCACCATGGCGTCATGTCATCACGTCACCCCATCACCCCATCACCAGGGCACCATGGCGACATGTCACCATGTCACCCCATCACCAGGCCACCATGTCACCATGGCACCACGTCACCAGGGCACCAGGGCACCATGTCAACGTGTCACCATGGCACCCTGGCACCCCGTCACCATGTCACCGTGTCACCATGTCACCATGTCACCTCGGCACCCTGTCCCCCCCCCCCCCGCCCCATCACCCCACCCCCTTGTCACCCTGTCACCCACCGGGGAGCCCCCTCCCACCCCGAGACCGGCCAGGGCCTGCGTGTGCCCCCGCTGGGTGCAGCCCCCCCCGCGAGCGTGCAACCACGTGCAAGGGGACACGCGTGCACCCGTGCAGGCCCGCGAGTTTGCACGCTTACGCCGAGGGCGTGCGCGTCCCCGTGAGTGCGCGCGCCCGCTCGTGCAAAGGCCCCCACGAGGGCCGGCCTTGCCCCTCCCCCCCCCCCCAACCTCCGCGCACGTCCCCCGTGCGAGGGGTGCGCGTCCCCTCTCGTGAGCGCGGCCGCCGGTGCCCGGCCGCCACGCGCGTGTGCAAAGGCAGCCGCCCGCGAGCGAGCGCGTCCCCGGAGCTGCCGGGACACGGGCGCGTGTCCTGGCCTCGTGCGAGGCCTCGTGCGAGGGGCACACGCGGGCTGGCGTGGGGGTGGGGGTGGGGGGTGTGTGTGTGCGCGCGCGCTGGCCCTGGTGTGAGCACACAGCCCTCGTGCAAGGGCACGCGGCCTCCGCGAGCACGCGCAGCCCCCGTGCGAGCGCGCTCCCACGTGCAAAGGCACGTTCAGCCCTTGCACAAGCACGCTTCTGCGCAAGCGCACGGCCCCGTGCGAGCACACGCCATCGTGCACGCGCGGCCCCGTGCGAGCACACTCCCACGCGCGCGTGCGCCCAGCCCTGGTGCGAACACGCTCCCCCGTGAGCACGCGGCCCTCGTGCGAGAGCACTCCCTTGCACGCACAGCACCCGTGCGAGCGCACTCTGACGCCCAGCGCACCCAGTGCTCGTACAAGCGCGCTCCCTTGCACACACACAGCACCCGTGCACGCACAGCACCCGTGCAAGCGCACTCCCCTGCCCCAGCACACCCACCCTCGTGCGAGCCCCCTCCCTTGCACGCACAGCACCCGTGCGAGTGCACTCTGACGCCCCAGCGCACCCATCCTGGTGCACACCCCTTCCTTGCACGCACAGCACCCGTGCAAGCACACTCCTTGCACACACAGCACCCATGCACACCCCCTCCCTCGCACGCACAGCACCTCGTGCACACCCAGCACCCGTGCAAGTGCACTCCCTTGCACGCACAGCACCCGTGCACACAAGCACAGCCACCCGTGCACGCCCCCTCCTCGCACACCCAGCACCCCTGCACACAAGCACAGCACCCCCTGCACACCCAGCACCCCTGCACACCCAGCACCCCTGCACACCCAGCACCCGTGCAAGCGCACTCCCTTGCACGCACAGCACCTGTGCACACCCAGCACCCGTGCACACAAGCACAGCACCCGTGCACGCCCCCTCCCTTGCACACCCAGCACCCGTGCACACCCAGCACCCGTGCACATAAGCACAGCACCCGTGCACACTCAGCACCCTTGCAAGCACAGCACCCGTGCATGCCCCCTCCCTTGCCACACCCAGCACCCGTGCACACAAGCACAGCACCCATGCACACCCAGCACCCGTGCAAGCGCACTCCCTTGCACGCACAGCACCCCGTGCACACCCAGCACCCGTGCAAACAAGCACAGCCCCTCCTTGCACACCCAGCACCCGTGCAAACAAGCACAGCACCCGTGCACGCCCAGCATCCATGCAAGCACAGCACCTGTGCACACCCCCTCCCCTTGCACACCCAGCACCCGTGCAAGCGCACTCCCTTGCACGCACAGCACCCATGCACACCCCCTCCCTCGCACACCCAGCACCCGTGCAAGCGCACTCCCTCGCACGCACAGCACCCGTGCACACCAGCACCTTGCACACAAGCACAGCACCCGTGCACACCCCCTCCCTCGCACACCCAGCACCCCTGCACACCCAGCACCCTGCACACCCAGCACCCCCGTGCAAGCGCACTCCCTTGCACGCACAGCAGCCGTGCACACCCAGCACCCGTGCACACAAGCACAGCACCCAGCCCCTCCCTTGCACACCCAGCACCCCTGCACACAAGGCACAGCACCCCTGCACACCCAGCACCCATGCACACCCCCTCCCTCGCACACCCAGCACCCCTGCACACCCAGCACCCGTGCACACAAGCACAGCACCCGTGCACACCCCCTCCCTCGCACACCCAGCACCCCTGCACACCCAGCACCCCTGCACGCCCCCTCCCTCGCCCCCCCCGCCCCGGGCCGGCACCCACCCTCCTGGCCGCGGGCGATGGAGCCGAAGGAGCCCAGGCCCTCGCGGGCCAGGAAGCCCCCGAAGACGTTGGGGAAGGGGTCCCCGCCGACCTGGGTGGACTCCTCCACCCGCACCTCCCGCGTGGTCTCGCCGCCCCGCGTCTTGCTGATCTCGGTGCGCTCGGTGCGCGTGTAGGTGTGGCTGCTCCGCGTGAAGGTGCGCGTCAGGCGCTCCTGCGCCGACACCATCTGGAACCAGTTCCCTGCCGGCCGCCGCGCCCGGCGGAGAGGGCGACGGGACGGGGGGAGGCGCGGGGGGAGGGGTGGGGTGGGGTGGGGTGGGGGGAGACACGGGCGGACACAGGGATGGAGGGATGGATGGATGGATGGACGGACGGATGGACGGACGGAGACGTGGATGGAGACACGGGTGGGTGGATGGAGACGTGGGTGGAGACAGGGATGGAGACAGGGATGGGTGGATGGAGACATGGATGGATGGAGACGTGGATGGAGACATGGATGGGTGGAGACATGGGTGGGTGGAGACACAGGTGGATGGAGATGTGGATGGAGACATGGATGGAGACATGGGTGGGTGGAGACATGGATGGATGGATGGAGACATGGGTGGAGACATGGATGGACACAGGGATGGTTGGATGGAGACATGGATGGATGGAGACGTGGATGGAGACATAGGTGGGTGGAGACATGGTTGGGTGGAGACGTGGATGGATGGAGACATGGATGGAGATGTGGATGGGTGGAGAAGTGGGTGGGTGGAGATACGGGTGGATGGAGACGTGGATGGAGACGTGGGTGGGTGGAGACATGGATGGATGGATGGAGACGTGGGTGGAGACATGGATGGAGACAGGGATGGAGACAGGGATGGGTGGATGGAGACATGGATGGATGGAGACGTGCATGGAGACACGGGTGGGTGGAGACGTGGTTGGGTGGAGACGTGGTTGGGTGGAGACACGGGTGGACAGAGGCAGGGATGGATGGAGACATGGTTGGATGGAGGCAGAGATGGACAGACATGGACGGACAGAGACACGGATGGAGACACGGATGGAGACGTGGATGGACGCAGGGATGGACGTAGGGGTGGATGGAGACATGGATGGATGCAGGGATGGACGTAGGGGTGGACGCAGGGATGGACGGACGCAGGGACGGGTGCGCAGACGGGCGGACACGCGGATGATCACAGGCACGAGCAGACACGTGTGGACAGATGAACCCACGGACGGACGCGTGGGTGGAGGCGCAGGCGGGTGGAGGCACACCCGGAGGGACGCACGGACGGACGCACGCACGGACGGACGACGGGCGCGCGGACGGAGGCACGGACGCACGGGAGGGCACGGGCAGACGCAGACGGACACGGGGACGGACGGACGAGGAGAGAAGGAAGAAGGAGGCAGAAATCAGAGCTGGAGCGGCCGAGACGCGTCCCCGTCCCCGAGCCCCACGGAGGAGGAGGAGGAGGAGGAGGAGGAGGAGGAGGAGGAGGAGGAGGAGGAGAAGGAGGAGGAGGAAGAGGAGGAGGAGGAAGAGGAGAAAGAGGAGGAGGAGGAGGAGGAGGAGAAGGAGGAGAAGGAGGAGGAGGAGGAGGAGAAAGAGGAGGAGGAGGAGGAGGAGGAGGAGAAAGAGGAGGAGGAGGAAGGCCAATCCCTACCTGGGATCTTGAGGTTGAGGTCGCAGGTGCTGCCGATGGTGGCGATGGAGGGGGCCTGCCGCCGGCGCGTGATGCTCTCCTTCATCCGCCCCTCGCCCGTCACCTTCACCGTGAAGGGGCTCCCTGCGGGTGACGGCCACCTCAGGGACCCGCTCACCGAGAGGGGACCCGAGGGTCCGGGCTCCCCGGTGCCACCCCACACGTCCCCCGTCCCCCGCCCCGTCCCCACCTGGGACGTGTTTGTCGGCAAACTTGATGTTGATGATGTAGTTGCCGGGCTCGGTGGGGCAGTAGGTGACCTTGCAGGTGCCGTCCTCCACGTCCTCACAGTTGATGTCCACCTTGCTGGGACCCTCGATGGACAGGCCCAGCCCGCCGTAGCCTGGGCAGCCACGGGGATGCGCTCAGAGATGCCCCGCTGCTGCTGTCCCCGTCCTGGTCATGGTCACGCCATGGCCACCGGCCCATCCCGTCCTGGTCATGGTCAGGCCACGGCCACCAGCCCATCCCATCCTGGTCATGGTCACGCCGTGGCCACCAGCCTATCCCATCCTGGTCATGGTCACGCCACAGCCACCACCCATCCCATCCTGGTCATGGTCACGCCATGGCCACCAGCCCATCCCATCCTGGTCATGGTCATGCCGTGGCCACCACCCATCCCATTCCCATCCTGGTCACGGTCACGCCGTGGCCACCAGCCCATCCCATTCTGGTCATGGTCACGCCATGGCCACCAGCCCATCCCATTCTGGTCACAGTCATGCCCTGGCCATAACCATGGCCACCACACCAACCCAGCCACCACCATGGCCACCATCCCGTACTATGCTGGCCACAGCTATGGCATGGCCTTGGCCACCATCCCATCTGGGCCTTGTCCATGCCACCACCATGGTGACCATCCAACCCCAGCCACAGCGACCATCCCACCTTGGCCACAGGCATGGCCACCATCTCATCTCAGCCATGACCATGGCCACCATCCCATCCACAACCACAGCCACCATCCCATCCTAGCCATGGCCACCATCCCATCCTGGCCATAGCCATGGCCACCATCTCATTCCAGCCATGACCATGGCCTCCATCCCATCCTAGCCATGGCCACCATCTCATCCTAGCCATGGCCACCATCTCATCCTGGCCATGGCCATCATCTCATCCTGGCCATGGCCATGGCCACCATCCCATCCACAACCATGGCCACCATCTCATCCTGGCCATGGCCACCATCTCATCCTAGCCATGGCCACCATCTCATCCCAGCCATGACCACGGCCTCCATCCCATCCTAGCCATGGCCACCATCCCATCGTGGCCATGGCCATGGCCACCATCTCATCCCAGCCATGACCATGGCCACCATCCCATCCACAACCATGGCCACCATCCCGTCCTGGCCATGGCCATGGCCACCATCTCATCCCAGCCATGACCATGGCCTCCATCCCATCCTAGCCATGGCCACCATCCCATCCTGGCCATAGCCATGGCCACCATCTCATTCCAGCCATGACTATGGCCTCCATCCCATCCTAGCCATGGCCACCATCTCATCCTAGCCATGGCCACCATCTCATCCTGGCCATGGCCATCATCTCATCCTGGCCATAGCCATGGCCACCATCTCATCCCAGCCATGACCACGGCCTCCATCCCATCCTAGCCATGGCCACCATCTCATCCTGGCCATGGCCATCATCTCATCCTGGCCATGGCCATGGCCACCATCTCATCCCAGCCATGACCACGGCCTCCATCCCATCCTAGCCATGGCCACCATCCCACCCTGGCCATGGCCATGACCATCACCCCATGCCAGCCATGACCACGGCCACCATCCCATCCACAACCACGGCCACCATCCCATCCTGGCCATGGCCATGGCCACCACCCCATGCCAGCCATGACCACACCACGACAGCGAGTGTCCCGCAGCCCCATCCCCACCCGTGGCCCCGGGCTCTCACCGGCGCTGCGCGTGTCCACGATGAACTCGGACACCTCGAACGTGTGACCTTCCACCAGCCCCTTGCCCCACACCTTCACCCGGCTGGCGTCCCCGATCTCCGACTGCCCCACCAGGATCTTGAAGGGGCTGTTGGTGACGTGCTGCCCGCTCTTCTTCACGCTCACCACGTGCTCGCCCACCTCCTTGGGTGTGAAGGAGATGCCTGGGGAGGGGACACCACCATCAGCCACCACCACCAGCCCCTGGCCACCAGCAAAGTGCCCTGGCCGTGGCCACCAAGCCCTGAGCACCCAATGCCGTGGGGCCGCCGCTCCCCGTGACGCCACAACCCTCGTCCCGCGTCCCCAAGTCCAACATCGCCCTCTCCGTGTGCCCGCCACCCTACCCCCCAGTTCTCCTGCGCCCACATCCTCCTGGCCCCGTGTGTGCCCATCGCTGTGTCCCCTGCGTCCCCGTGTCCCCCACGCACCGATGTGGCGGTTGGGCAACCTCTTGAGCAGGCAGGGCTCCTCGTTGCCCGATGGCGCCCGGATGCTGGCCGTCAGCAGGCTCAGGTCCGTCTCGGTGATCTTCAGCGAGACGTCCGTCGAGGTGCCCACGTTGAGTTGGGACGTCCGCATGGAGTCGTCCCCTGCGGAGATGCCGTCAGCGGGGCCGAGGGGACGGCAGCCCCAGGTGGGTGGGGGGACGGATGGGGTCTCCAAGGCTGGAGATGGATGGGGTCCCCATGGCCACGTGGGGCAGGGTCCCCAGGGTCAGGGACGGACGGGGTTCCCATGGATGTGTGAGCAGGGTCCTCAAGGCCACGTGATAGGGTCCCCACGAGGTCCCCTGGGGTCCTGGTGGCCACGCAGGGGTGGTCAAGGCCATGTGATGGGGTCTTGGAGGCTGGGAATGGATGAGGGGCCCCATGGTCATGTGGTGGGGTCCTGGTGGCCACGCAGCTCTCCCCACGGCCATGTGCACAGGGTCCCCGTGACTGTGTGATGGCGTCCCCAAGGCCCCACGAGGTCCCCATGGCCACGTGATCGTGTCCCCAAGGCCCCATGAGGTCCCCATGGCCACGTGATGGTGTCCCCAAGGCCCCACGAGGTACCCATGGCCACGTGATGGGGTTCTGGTGGCCAGGGATGGGCAGGGACACCAACGGCTATGTGATGGGTTCCCAGTGGCCGTGCAGGTGCCACCACGGCCATGACCACGCAGGGGTCCCCGCGGCCACACGGAGGTCCCAAGGACCTTGGTGGGATCCCCAGGACCACGGGGGTCCGGTCTCACCGGTGATCTTGGCGGTGAAGGGGCTGCCCGGGATGTGCTTGTCATCGAAGCGGACGATGATGTTGTAGTCCCCGGGGGCAGTGGGCAGGTAGGACACGGTGCAGGTCCCGTCCTTGTTATCCTGGCAGGTGATCTCCGCCTTGGAGGGACCTTCCACCGCCAACGAGAGCCCGCCTGGGGGGCACGGGGTGGCCGTCAGGAGGCATTGGGGGTCTCCAGCCCCTTCCCAACCCCTCCCGGTGGCACCAGGAGGACATGGGGGACATCATGGGATTGGGATCTCCCAGTGCCGTGGTGTCCACCACGGCCCCAACTCTCTGCCATATGGAGCCCACCATGATCTTCCAACCCCATGGTGCCCACCATGGCCCCAATGCTCTGCCCCATGGCACCCATCATGGTCTCCCAACCCCATGATGTCCACCATGGCCCCAACTCTCTGCCATATGGAGCCCACATGATCTTCCAACCCCATGGTGCCCACCATGGCTCCAGGTCTCTGCCCCATGGCACCCATCATGGTCTCCCAACCCCATGATGTCCACCATAGCCCCAACTCTCTGCCCCATGGCACCCATCATGGTCTCCCAACCCCATGGTGCCCACCATGGCTCCAGGTCTCTGCCCCATGGCACCCATCATGGTCTCCCAACCCCATGATGTCCACCACGGCCCAAACCCTTTGCCGTATGGAGCCCACCATGATCTTCCAACTCCGTGGTGCCCACCATGGCCCAAACTCCCGGTGGTCTTCAAAACCCTCCCAGACCCCCTGGTGCCCCCCTTGGCCACCAACTCACCCTCCCCGGCATCCTTGGTGACGATGGTGAAGGTGCAGGGCTTGTTGACCATGCCGTGGCTCAGCCCCGGCCCGTAGGCGCTCACGTGCCGGGGGTTGATGGCGTCCACGTAGAACTGGAGGGGGCTCCCTGGGGACACGGGGGACGACGGTCAGGGACCCCATGGGTGCTGCTCAACCCATGGGCGCCCAACCAAGGCGAGGTGGCATCAGCCCTGCTCGGCCACCTCCCAGCGCCTCCCAGCGCCTCCCAGCGCCCGCCGGGGTCTCACCGGGGATGTGGTTGCCGTCGTAGCGGATGTCCATCTCGTGCAGGCCCTTCTCGGTGGGGGCGTAGCGCACCGTCACCGTCCCGTCCTTGTTGTCGGTGATGTTGGGTCGCGCCGTCTTCCCCGAGGGCATCCGCACCTCCCCTGGGGACACCGCGTCAGCCCACGGGGGGCACCCCATAAGCAGGCGGCCCTCACGCTGCACCCCACGCCCGGTCCCTGCGCCCCCCAGATCTGCCCCTCCCCGCCCCGTGCCGGCCCCCACCGCCCCATACCTGTGATCTCGCCCTTCTGCACCGTGAAGGGGATGACGAGGTTGAAGGGCCGGAGGTTCTCAGCGGTGGCCGGGGGCTCCTCCGTGGCCTGACGCCGTGGGGCAGAAAGGAGGGGTAAGAACCACGGCACCCCATCGCGGGCACCCAACCCCACGGTGACCATCACGGTCTCCAAACGCCATGGTGTCCACCATGGCCCCGCCTCTCTGCCGTATGGAGCCCACCGTGATCTTCCAACTCCATGGTGCCCACCATGGCCTCTACACTGCCCCATGGTGACCATCATGGTTTCCCTACCTCATGGTGCCCACCATGGCCCAAATTCTCTGCCCCATGGTGACCATCATGATCTCCCAACCCCATGGTGTCCACCATGGCCCCAACTCTCTGCCGTATGGAGCCCACCATGATCTTCCAACTCTGTGGTGCCCACCATGGCCTCTACACTGCCCCATGGTGCCCATCATGGTCTGCCAACCCCATGGTGCCCACCACAGCCCAAACTCTCTGCCGTATGGAGCCCACCGTGATCTCCCAACCCCGTGATGTCCACCACGGCCCCAGCTCTCTGCCCCATGGCACCCACCGCGACATTCCCACTCCACGGTGCCCACCCCAACCTCCCTGCCACCTCCACCGCAGACCCCCGACGGACCCACCAGGACGTGGAAGGGGCTGTTGGGGACGTGCTCCCCCCCGAAGCGGATGGTGATGACGTATTTCCCGGGCTCGGGCGCCGTGTAGTAGATGTCGAAGGTGCCGTCGTGGTTCTCCACCACGTCCACGTCCAGCTCGGCCCCGTCGGGGGTGGACACCTTGCAGGTCACCTTCCCCTGCCCCGCCGCCTTGGCGTCCACCGTGATCACCGTCTCCTCTCCGATTTGGATGGTGGGACCCAAGCAGGCACCTGCGGGAGCCGTGGGGAGGTCACGGTCACGGCGACCCACAACCCAGCCCCCCAAGTCCCTCCCGGCCCCCCGGCCCCCCGGCGCCACTTACCCAGTCCGTGGCCCCCAATGGATACTGCAAAGAGAGACCAGGGAAAAGCACATAAGAAGGGGGCAGGGGGGCGGGGTTGGGGGGCCGGGGGGGCTCCGGGGGGGCCGGGGGGCCGACGCGTCCTGCTCTGCTCTGGGGGCACCCGCTCACCCCCGCTGCGCCGTGGGGCAGGGGTGGGGGGGCGGCGGGGGGGTGGGAAAGGGGTGGGGTGGGGGGCGGTGGGGGGCAGCGGTGGGGTGGGAAAGGGGTGGGGTGGGGGGCAGCAGTGGGGCAGGTGGGGTGCTGGGGGGGGCAGTGGCTATGGGGCAGGGGGTGGGGTGGGGGCAGCCATGGGGTGGCATGGGGCAGCGCAGGGGTGCCTGGGGTGGGATGGGATGCCGTGGGGCAGCACAGGGATGCCGTGGGGCTGCCGTGGGGCAGGGCAGAGATGCTGTGGGGCAGCACAGGGATGCCGTGGGGATAGCAGGGAGCAGTGGGGGGATGCCGTGGGGCAGCGCAGGGATGCCGTGGGGCAGCGTGGGACAGCGTGGGGCAGGATGGAGAAGCCATAGGGCAGTGTGGGGAAGCACGGGGATGCTGTGGGACAGTGTGGGGCAGGTCGGGGAAGCCGTGGGGCAGCGTAGGGAAGCCATGGGGCAGCACGGGGATGCCGTGGGCTGGAAGGAGGCAGCACAGGGATGGCACGGGGCAGCGCAAGGATGCCATGGGGCAGTGGTGAGATGCCGTGGGGCAGTGGTGGGATGCTGTGGGGCAGGATGGGGAAGCTGTGGGGCAGTGTAGGGAATCCGTGGGGCAGCACGGGGATGCCGCAGCTCGAAGGAGGCAGCACAAGGGTGCCATGGGGCAGTGGTGGGATGCAGTGGGGCAGTGGTGGGAAGCCGTGGGGCAGTGGCGGGATGCTGTGGGGCAGCACGGGGATGTCGCGGGCTGGAAGGAGGCAGCACAAGGATGCCATAGGGCAGCAGTGGGAAGCCGTGGGGCAGCACGGGGATGCCGTGGGGCAGCGTAGGGAAGCCGTGGGGCAGCGTAGGGAATCCATGGGGCAGCACGGGGATGCCGTGGCCGGAAGGAAGCAGCAGAAGGACGCCGCGGGGCAGCGCAAGGACGCCGTGGGGCAGCGGCGGGAAGGCGTGGGGCGGCGGTGGGATGCCGTGGGGCGGCGAGGGGCGCCGTGGGGCAGGGCCCACCTGTGACGAGGCACTTGCTGGCGTCGCCGGCGGGCACGGCGTGGATGCGGAAGGGGGAGCAGGGGATCTCGTCCCCCCCGTACTTGATGGTGATGGTGTAGCGGCCCGGCAGGTCGGGCACGTAGGAGACCGTGTAGGTGCCGTCCCCGTTGTCCCGGATCGCCGCCTTCTTGGGCTGCCCCTCGGGGTCCTGCGGGCAGCACCCGGCTCAGCGCCCCACGGCGTGGGCGCCAGGGCAGCACCCAGGCACTTATGGGGCTCAGCGCCCCGCGGCGTGGGTGCCAGGGCAGCACCCAGGCACATATGGGGCTCAGCGCCCCACGGCGTGGGTGCCAGGGCACCTTATAGAATCATTGAGTTTGGCAAAGGGGCTCAGCACCCCGATCCCTGTGTGCCAGGGCACCCTATGGGGCTCAGGACCCCATGGCGTGGGTGCCAGGGCAGCACCCAGGCACATATAGGGCTCAGCACCCCACAGCGTGGGTGCCAGGGCAGCACCCAGGCACATATGGGGCTCAGTGCCCCACGGCGTGGGTGCCAGGGCAGCACCCAGGCACATATGGGGCTCAGCACCCCATGGCGTGGGTGCCAGGGCAGCACCCAGGCACATATGGGGCTCAGCCCCCCCATAGCATGGCCTCCAGAACACCCTACAGACCCCACCAGCACCCCACCACCCCACAGCAATGGGTGCAAGAGCACCCTACGGGGCTCAGCGCCCCATAGCATGGGTGCCAGGGCAGCACCCATGCCCCATATAGGCCTCAGCCCCCCACAGCATGAGTCCCGGGGCAGCACCCATGCCCCATATGGGGCTCGGCGCCCCATAGCATGAGTCCCGGGGCAGCACCCATGCCCCATATGGGGCTCGGCGCCCCATAGCACGAGTCCCAGGGCAGCACCCATGCCCCATATGGGGCTCAGCCCCCCACAGCGCGGGCCCCGGGGCAGCACCTATGCCCCATACGGGGCTCAGCCCCCCATAGCATGGGTCCCAGGGCAGCGCCCATGCCCCATATGGCTCTCAGCCCCCCACAGCGTGGGCCCCGGGGCAGCACCCAGGCACACGTGGGGCTCAGCGCCCCATAGCATGGGCCCCGGGGCAGCACCCATGCCCCATATGGGGCTCAGCGCCCCACAGCATGAGTCCCGGGGCAGCGCCCGTGCCCCATATAGGCCTCAGCGCCCCATAGCATGGGTCCCGGGGCAGCACCCATGCCCCATATGGGGCTCAGCCCCCTACAGCATGAGTCCCGGGGCAGCACCCATGCCCCATATGGGGCTCAGCGCCCCACAGCATGAGTCCCGGGGCAGCACCCATGCCCCATATGGGGCTCAGCGCCCCATAGCACGAGTCCCAGGGCAGCACCCATGCCCCATATGGGGCTCAGCCCCCCACAGCACGGGCCCCGGGGCAGCACCTATGCCCCATACGGGGCTCAGCCCCCCATAGCATGGGTCCCAGGGCAGCGCCCATGCCCCATATGGCTCTCAGCCCCCCACAGCGTGGGCCCCGGGGCAGCACCCAGGCACACGTGGGGCTCAGCGCCCCATAGCATGGGCCCCGGGGCAGCACCCATGCCCCATATGGGGCTCAGCGCCCCACAGCATGAGTCCCGGGGCAGCGCCCGTGCCCCATATAGGCCTCAGCGCCCCATAGCATGGGTCCCGGGGCAGCACCCATGCCCCATATGGGGCTCAGCCCCCTACAGCATGAGTCCCGGGGCAGCACCCATGCCCCATATGGGGCTCAGCGCCCCACAGCATGAGTCCCGGGGCAGCACCCATGCCCCATATGGGGCTCAGCGCCCCATAGCACGAGTCCCAGGGCAGCACCCATGCCCCATATGGGGCTCAGCCCCCCACAGCACGGGCCCCGGGGCAGCACCTATGCCCCATACGGGGCTCAGCCCCCCATAGCATGGGTCCCAGGGCAGCGCCCATGCCCCATATGGCTCTCAGCCCCCCACAGCGTGGGCCCCGGGGCAGCACCCAGGCACACGTGGGGCTCAGCGCCCCATAGCATGGGCCCCGGGGCAGCACCCATGCCCCATATGGGGCTCAGCCCCCCACAGCATGAGTCCCAGGGCAGCGCCCGTGCCCCATATGGCTCTCAGCCCCCCACAGCGCGGGCCCCGGGGCAGCGCCCAGGCACACGTGGGGCTCAGCGCCCCATAGCATGGGCCCCGGGGCAGCACCCATGCCCCATACGGGGCTCAGCCCCCCACAGCATGGGTCCCAGGGCAGCGCCCGTGCCCCATACGGCTCTCAGCCCCCCACAGCGCGGGCCCCGGGGCAGCGCCCAGGCACACGTGGGGCTCGGCCCCCCAGGGCGGGCGCCCCGCGCCCCGGCGCTCACCAGGATCTGGACGGTGAGCAGCCCCTCGCCGGCGTCGCGGGCGTCGATGGTGAACTCCACGGGCAGGCTGGCGGGGATGCCGCTGCTGCTCAGCCCCGGCCCGCTGGCTCGCACCTTGCTGGCGTCGTGGGCCGGCAGCACCTTGATCTTGAAGGGGCTGGGGGGGGGGGGGGGCGGGGGGTCAGCGGGGGGGTCAGGGACCCCCCCCCCCCCCGCCCCCCCCTCCCGCCCCCCCGAGCGCGGGGGTCCCCACCTGCGCGGCACCTCCTGGTCGGCGTACTTGACGGCCACCGTGTAGGGGCCGTCGGTGGCCGGGGTGTAGTTGACCTTGTGGGTGCCGTCACCGTTGTCGCGCACCTCCACCGGCTCCGCCAGACCTGCCGTCAGTGGGGCGGGGTGAGCCGTGGGGCGGGGAGAGCCGTGGGGCAGGGAGAGCCGTGGGGCGGGACATCTCTGGGCATGGTGACCCGTGGGGCAGGGGTACCAAAGGGGCAGGGAGACCCGTGGGACAGGGTGAGCCGTGGGGCAGGGAGACCCATGGGACAGGGTGAGCCGTGGGGCAGGGAGACCCATGGGGCAGGACATCTCTGGGCAGGGTGAGCTGTGGGGCAGGGTGAGCCATGGGGCAGGACATCTCTAGGCAGGGTGAGCCGTGGGGCAGGGAGAGGCATGGGACAGAGTGAGCCGTGGGGCAGGGTGAGCCGTGGGGCAGGGAGACCCATGGGGCAGAGAGACCCATGGGGCAGGACATCTCTGGGCATGGTGACCCGTGGGGCAGGGGTAGCCGTGGGGCAGGGAGACCCATGGGACAGGGTAAGCCATGGGGCAGGACATTTCTGGGCAGGGTGAGCCGTGGGGTAGAGCAACGTGTGGGATGGGACATCCCTGGGCAGGGCGATCCATGGGGCAGGACACCCTATGGAGCAGGGTGTCCATGGGGCAGGACACCCTATGGAGGAGGACACCCCATGGGGCAGGACAACCCATGGAGGAGGACACGCCATGGGATGGGACACACTATGGGGCAGGACAACCCATAGGGCAGGGCACCCCAAGGAGGAGGACACTCCGTGGGGCAGGACACCCCACGGAGGAGGACACCCCGTGGAGATGCACAACCCATGGGCCAGGACACCCCACGGAGGAGGACGCCCCGTGGGGCAGGGCCCCCTCCGTCGCCGCCCCCCGGCCCCCCGGCGCGCGGCCCCACGCACCGGAGGGTCCCAGCAGCGTGACCTCGAGGGGCGCCCGCCCCGCGGCGCTGCAGTCCACGGCGAAGGTCTGGGGCAGGCGGGCCCTGACGCTGGGGCCCAGCCCCGGCCCCGAGCACTTCACCTTGCTGGGGTCCACCACGTCCTTCACCGGCACCCGGAACGGGCTCCCTGCGGCGGGGGCGGGGCAGGGGTCAGCGCGGGCGGGGGTCGACGTGGGCGGGGGTCAACGTGGGCAGGGGGTCAACGTGGGCGGGGGGTCAATGTGGCCATGGGGTCAACGTGGACACAGGGACAGTGTGGCCATGGGGTCAATGTGGCCATGGGGTCAACGTGGGCATGGGGTCAGTGCGGGCAGGGGGTCAACATGGGCAGGGGGTCAATGTGGGCACAGGGACAGCGTGGCCATGGGGTCAACATGTCCATGGGGTCAATGTGGGCAGGGGGTCAACATAGGCACGGGGTCAACGTGGGCACAGGGACAGCGTGGCCATGGGGTCAACGTGGCCATGGGGTCAACATGTCCATGGGGTCAACATGGGCAGGGGGTCAATGTGTCAATGGGGTCAACATGGGCACAGGGTCAACGTGGACACAAGGACAGCGTATCCATGGGGTCAGCATGGCCATGGGGACAGCGTGGGCACAGGGACAGCGTGGCCATGGGGTCAACATGTCCATGGGGTCAATGTAGGCACGGGGTCAACATGGACACAGGGACAGCGTGGCCATGGGGTCAACGTGGGCATGGGGTCAATGTGGCCATGGGGTCAACGTGGGCATGGGGACAGCGTGTCCATGGGGTCAACGTGGGCAGAGGGTCAACATGGGCAGGGGGACAGCGTGGGCACAGGGTCAGCGTGGCCACGGGGTCAACGTGGCCATGGGGTCAATGTGGGCATGGGGACAGCATGGGGTCAACGTGTCCACGGGGTGAACATGGGCATGGGGTGAACATGGGCATGGGGACAGCGTGGCCGTGGGGTCAACGTGTCCATGGGGTCAACACGGGCATGGGGCCACCAAGGCCACAGCCATGGGGCCGGCCCGTGGGTGGGGTCAGCGTGGACACGCCAGCACCCAGGAACCCATCTCCCACCCGCGGCCACCCTGGTGGGTGCCGCAGTCCCCCCGGCTCCCCCCGCCGCCCCCCAGCCCCTCCACGCACCAGGGATGGGGTGGCCACCGAAGGTGATGTTGACGTCGTAGTCCCCAGGCGTGAAGGGGATGTACTCCACCGTGCAGCTCCCGTCCTTGTTGTCCTTGCAGGACATCTTGGCCTCGGAGGGACCCTCGATGGCCAGGCCCAGCCCCCCGGTGCCCGCACCCCTGGGGACAGGGAGCTGCTCAGGGACGCTGCCAGGGGTGGCACGTCCACGGTAGGGTGATGGGAGGTGTCACCTCCACGGCAGGCACACGGAGGTGTCGTGTTGGTGGCACGGGGCTGGAGGTGCCACCTCCGTGGCAAGCAGGTGGAGGTGTCACCTCCGCGGTAGTGGGATGGAGATGCCGCATTGGTGTCACGTTGGTAGGAGATGTCACATTGTGGTGGCACCACGTTGCCATGGAGGTGCCACCTCCACGGCAAGGGGATTGAGGCGCTACGTTGGTGGCACGAGGCTGGAGGTGCCACCTCCATAGCAAGGGGATGGAGATGCCACATCAGTGGCAGGGGCTGGAGGTGCCATGTTGGTGGCCAGAGATTGAGGTGCCACATCCATGGCAGGGAGGACAAAGATGCCACATTGGTGGCAAGTGGACGGAGGTGCCACATGCAATGCAAGAGGATGGAGGTGGCACATCCATGAGAGGGGATGGAGGTGCCAGGTTGGTGGCACGGGATGGAGGTGGCACCTCCATGGCATGGGATGGAGATGCTGGTTTGGTGGCACGGGATGGAGGTGGCACCTCCACGGCATGGGATGGAGGTGGCATGGGATGGAGATGCCCGTTTGGTGGCACGGGATGGAGGTGGCACCTCCATGGCATGGGATGGAGGTGGCATGGGATGGAGGTGCCCGTTTGGTGGCACGGGATGGAGGTGGCACGGGATGGAGGTGGCATGGGATGGAGGTGCCGGTTTGGTGGCATGGGATGGAGGTGGCATGGGATGGAGGTGCCCGTTTGGTGGCACGGGATGGAGGTGGCATGGGACGGAGGTGCCCGTTTGGTGGCATGGGATGGAGGTGGCACCTCCACGGCATGGGATGGAGGTGGCACATCCAATGGAAGAGGACAGAGGTGGCACCTCCATGGAGGAGGCTGGCGGTGGCGGGTTGGTGGCATGGGACAGAGGTGGCCGGGGGGTCCGGTGCCCACCTGGTCTCCACGGTGAAGCGGTTGGCTTTGCCGACGAGGCCGCCCTCCAGGCCGGGCCCGTGCGCCCGCACGCGGGTGGGGTCGCAGCCCTCCGTCACCCCCACGCGGAAGGGGCTCTTGGGGACCGCCACATCGTCGTAGGTCACCTCTACCCGGTGCATACCTGGGGACGCGGGGACACGCCGTCACCCCCCCTCCTGCTGTGGGGGGGGGGTCTCAAGGGGTTTGGGGGTCCCTTGGTGTGGTTTTGGGGGGATCTCAATGGGTTTGGGGGTCACTTGGTGGGGTTTGGAGGGGTCTCAGGGGGGTTGGGGGTCCCTTGGTGGGGTTTGGGGGGATCTCAAGGGGTTTGGGCGTCCCTTACTGGGGTTTGGTGGGGTCTCAAGGGGTTTGGGGGTCCCTTGGTGGGGTTTGGTGGGGTCTCAAGGGGTTGGGGGTCCCTTGGTGGGGCTTGGGGGGTCTTAGGGGGTCCCTTGGCAGAGTTTTGGAGGGGTTTCAAGGGGTTTGGGGGTCCCTTGGTGGGGTTTGGGGGGTTCTCAAGGGGTTTGGGGGTCCCTTGGTGGGCTTTTGGGGGGTATCAGGGGGGTTGGGGGTCCCTTATTGGAGTTTTGGGGTAGCTTGGGGGTCCCTTGGTGGGGTTGGGGGGGGTCTCAAGGGGTTTTGGGGGTTCCTTGATGGGGTTTTGGGGGTCTTAGGGGGGTTGGGGGGTCCCTGGCTGGGGCTTGGGGGGGGTCTCAGGGGTTTGGGGGTCCCTTGGTGGGGTTTTGGGGAGTCTCAAAGGCTTTGGGGGTCCCTCGGTGGGGTCTCAGGGGGTTTGAGGGGTCCCTTATTGAAGTTTTGGGGGTCTTAGGGGGCTTGGGGGTCCCTGGCTGGGCAAACTGGGGGGGGTCCCCGGTTATGGGGGTCCCGGGGGGGACATCCCTGGCCAGGGGGGATCGGGGGGGGGGGTGTCCCCCCACTTGGAGGTGGTTTGGGGTCCCCAGCCGGGGGATGGGGGATGCCTGGCCAGGACACGGGGTCCCTGGGGGTGTCGGGGTCCCTGGGGGGGGTGCTGGGGGTCCCCGGGGGTTTTGGGGTCCCTCACCGTCCTCGTAGGGGGTGTACTCCACGCGGTAGGTGCCGTCGCCGTGGTCGGTGACGTAGGTGTCGGTCTTGGCGCCGGAGGGGTTGACCACCCGGGCTTTGACGTGGGGTCCCCCCGTTTTGGTGAGCGCCCGGGCGTCCACGGTGAAGTCGGTGCCCACCTCGCGCAGCACCCCTGCGGCACGGCGCCCTCAGCACCCGCCTCGGCAGCCCCCCCCTCCCCCCCCCCCCCACCCGCCGAGGTGCCCACCCTGGGGGTCCCGCTGGGGTCTCCAAGCCCCTTCTCCTTGCTGCTACGGGGTGGGATGCCATGAGGGTGGCCTTGGGGAGGAGGTGCCCATGGAGATGCCCAAGGGGAAGAGGTGCCCACAGGGGTGGGATGTCCATGGAGGTGATGCCCATGGGAGGAGGTGCCCATGGAGGTGTCCATGGGGAGAAGGTTTCCATAGGATGGGGTGTCCATGGGGAGAAGGTGCCCATGGGGAGAAGGTGCCCATGGAGGTATCCATAGGGAAGAGACATCCATAGGATGGGGTGTCCATGGGAGAAGGTGCCCATGGAGGTATCCATGGGGAAGAGACATCCCATAGGATGGGTGTCCATGGGGAAGAAGGTGCCCATGGAAGGAGGTGCCCATGGGGAGGAGGTGCCCAAGGGAGATGTCCATAAGGATGGTGTGCCCAAAGGATGGCCATGGGGAGGAGATGCCCACGGGGAGGAGATGTCCATGGGGAGGGGATGGCCCATGGGGAGGAGATGTCCACAGGTTGGCGTGCCCGTGGGGAGAAGGTGCCCATGGAGGTGCCCATGGGGAGAAGGTGCCCATGGGGACATGTCCATAGGATGGGGTGCCCAAAGGGAAGGCCATGGGGAGGAGGTGCCCATGGAGGTGTCCATGGGGAGAAGGGTGCCCGTGGGGAGATGTCCATGGGGATGGGGTGCCCAAAGGGAGGCCATGGGAGGAGGTTGCCCATGGAGGTGTCCATGGGGAGAAGGTGCCCATGGAGGTGCCCATGGAGGTGCCCATGGTGAGGAAGGTGCCCCAGGGGAGATGTCCATGGGATGGGTGCCTGAGGGGGTGGCCCATGGGGAGGAGATGCCCATGGGAGGAGGTGCCCATGGGGAGAAGGTGCCCATGGAGGTGTCCATGGGGAGAAGGTGCCCATGGAGGTGCCCATGGTGAGAAGGTGCCCAGGGGAGATGTCCATGGGATGGGGTGCCCAGGGGGTGGCCATGGGGAGGAGATGCCCATGGAAGGAGGTGCCCATGGGGAGAAGGTGCCCAAGGGGAGATGTCCATAGGATGGGGTGCCCAAGGGGATGGCCCACGGGGAGGAGATGCCCATGAGGATGCCCATGGGGAGGAGATGTCCATAGGGATGGGGTGCCCGTGGGGAGAAGGTGCCCGTGGGGAGATGTCCACGGGGATGGGGTGCCCGAGGGGGTGGCCCACGGGGAGGAGATGCCCATGGAGGTGTCCATGGGGAGAAGATGCCCATGGAAGGAGGTGCCCATGGGTAGAAGGTGCCCAAGGGGATGGTCCATGGGGAGGAGATGTCCACGGG